>NW_020455754.1:776077-797734 GCF_003342845.1 Nothoprocta perdicaria
AGCCCTCAGCTAGTCAGCAGGCAGGCCCCAGAACACAGCAATTCCTGGTACATAAGTTAAGCCTCAAGCTGTGTTTTAGAGAAGCCTTTCTTTATTTACTAAGAAGGACAAAACAGTCCTGGCATTACGTATAACCGTTAGGAGAAGAGCATATGGAAGTCAGAGTTGCTTTTTCCTAGAAGTGTCCAAGGCTCCTCCCTCCACACACACTTTGAGCAGCAGTGGAAGCTGTACACGAGCAACAAAGAGGAGAAAGAAGCGGAACACCCTGCGCAGACGTTTGCAGCCCAGACCCCAGCATGCCCATTAGCTCCATGAGCACTGAGATGTATTTTGAGGTTTCAAAACCTACCTCACAATGCTCGGCACCATGAATAAGCACAGAAACCAACCAGCTGCACTTGTAGCACAGTATGAAATACGGCACACGTTAGGCTACCACATTTGAAGGGCTGGAAAGGAGTCCCTCTAAATTCACCAGCAGCTCTCGGTCCCCAAAAGAAATTCATRTCCTCTTCCCTTCAAAATTTCAGGCTCCCCTTTATAACCTCGTTGTAAAGCACAGCATGGCAGTGACACCACAATTCCAAGGCATATACATAAGCTCAGGAAGAGTAAGCAGGAGAAGTTTATTGGTTAGGTAGGTCAAAAATATCTTAAGAAAAAAAATCCTTTCTTCTTACCGATATTCTCACAAAGCTCACAGGCTTTGACAGACCTTTTCTAAATTCAAACCTGATYTGGATTTTGATTTACATATACATACATATTGCATACGATATGTATAGATGCTGAAATGTGTTTGTGTCAAATGCTACCTATAAGTCTCCAAGACAGATATAGCTGATTTGTTCAACACTCGGCAAAGTCCGTATCAGTGGAATAAAGGATTCCAAAGCTTATTTCAAGAGCTTATCCCAAGATGCCCGAACTTAAAAAGTCACAGTTAAGAAAGAGGCAGCTGACAGTTATTTCTTGTGCAAAGTATTTCAAAAATAACCTAACAGAATCACAGCATCTCCAAACCTTACGTTCTCATTAAGAAGTGAGCAGGTGGGTTTCAGAGGACATGAAAGCATCCTGCTCCTAGCAGAGGTAACCTTTTTTGTCCTCATTAGTATGAGTGATGACAGCAGTGAAAAAATGAGGCATTTTCTCTTTTCTTTTTCCTCCCTTTTCCCAGTACAGTAACAATAACCAGCAGAGAGGATCCTTTGCAGTGGATGAATAGATCCACCTTGGCTTCATGGCTTAGTTTATTAGACAAGAAGTATTCCAGCTATTTCTATCTTGCATTTGACTCGGGATAACAAAAAGGAAGCGTTACTTGCCACGATAGTATTTGATCCAGAAACACTTCTTTCATCTTGTTCCTACATCAATAACTTTTCATTTTGTCTTTCTCTCTGTCACTCTTTCCAACATATTGCAGGATATAAATGAAACAGCATACCACCACAAGTGCAAAGATTATAAGATTAATAGCACAGAGTAATGACAGTATGGCAAAAGCCAGCAAGTAAAGGTAGGAAAGACTATCCTTGTAGTCCAGGCACTTGTAATTCAAAGGGAAACTGCTAGGAAATCAGGAAAAGCTGATAACTAACGTAAAAAATAAGAATTTTTAACAGTAATTTTCAACCTTTTCCATGACAACTCAAGTTATCAAAAGTAAAATACGGAGGCATATAAACACATATAAACATATATTTTTATATATATACACACACCCCAATGTAAATAAACTCCCCGCTCCTCCTATATCTATCTTTCTAGGCTAATTTTAAAATATGGCTTTACCTCTTTTCCAGAGAAGAGGGACAAATGCAGAGGCTGGTGAGCTGTTAGGCCAGTATCTGACTTACTGGATCACTCTACTGKCTCATCAACCAAGAAAAAGATCCAAGAAAACTATCTAGAGCCCGGATAACAACAAGAGAGAAAAATAATTCCATCTTGTTTCCTGTTTTCTTTTTCTTTAAAAAAAGAAAAAAAAAAGTACTATACTTATTCTCACTTGAAATTCTTTTCATTTCAAGCACTTCTTTTCCCTGCCTCTCTATCCCTCATGCRGACAGCAGAAAAGACAAAAGGATCAGCCCCATCCCAGGTTTATTTTATTAACACCGTAGCCACAGACAGCATGGGATGCAGCCCGCTCAGCTGACTCTAATAGGAATAAATGCAAGAACAGAGAAAACCTGCCGGGCTCTTCACTTGCATGGAGCCTGCAGCAGTGGTGCCCCACTCTCCTCGGCAGGAAAGCCCAGGGCTAATCTGGTTCCTTCTGGCCACTGGTGCAGCAAAGGAAGGCAGAAGTGTAGAGATGACTCATTCTTTAAATCTGAGGATTTATAAAAAGACCAGAGAAGACCAGCCCACTGCATGTCCGTTCACCACTACTTAATTTGATCTCCCCTCTACTAGTTTTTCTTGCAAAGAGTAGGCTGAAAGGTCAAGCATGAATATATGCGCTGCTGCATGTCGCACAGAAGCGCCCAGCATCAAACCCCATCGTGAGCCCCACACCAGCAAGAACCCTAGGACATTGCAGCAGAATCMCAGGAGAGCCCATGTCAGGTATGGGTCAGTTTTGAGGTGTTTCTGATGCAAAGATCCCCCAGAGAAGCAGTCTGTACCTTCAAGGGCAAGGCAGAACCACCTCCCTGACACRAAGACAACAAGGGGACTTGCTGGACCTCAGGACCACAGCACCGTAGGAGTGAAACCCTAGGCATACACATACTGGAAATAAATCAAAATGGTTTAAGGGCTCGCAAAAAAATATTTGGCAGACAGGACTCCATAGCAAAACATAAAAAAGGGGATGAAGAGGCAAAGTTCTATTTTATTTATTTTTTCATGTTGTAATATATTTTCCGCTCAAGAAAAATAAAATCCAAGATTAAATACTTGAACTTTTAAAAACTGATGTTTTGTTCTCAGCAGAAAGAGCTCTCATTTTGTTTACCCACAGCAGAGACACATGCAAGTACTTGCAGAATACCCGTGTTCAGAAGAAAACAGAACAGGTACTAACGCTAATTCCTACTAYGACAGAATGCTGAGGAAAAGCTGAAGTTAAAAATATTAATTGCATTCAGTCACAGGATCACAAAAATCAGGCAAGTCTGGCATTTTAACACTTGAAAATGCWCTTAAAATGTATTTTCCTAGCGAGGTGCAGCCTAAACCAGGCGGGTTTTGCGCAACGCTGCGGCGGGCCCCTCTACCCGCAGCGTCTGCGAGGCGGCTGTGCCTTCACAGCGCCTGTTACGGGTAATTCCAGCAGTGCTGCCGCGCTCGGACGCCTGCGGATGCAGGAAGGAAGCACCTGGCAAGGAGYAGCCGCCAGCTCCCGCTCCCAGGCACGCGGCGGGAGACGCTGCCCGTTTTGATGCCGCTGCTCTCGCTTCGCAAAGTCRCCGGGTTGGACTGGATTGTTCTGCGAGAGCAACACAGGCTACAAGGAACACAGAATTGCCTGTACAGCTTGGCTTGCCCTCACAACTGGCAGGAGGCTTTGAAGAGGAAGGTAAAGAAGTAAAAGAAATTTTCTAGCTTCTCAGATTTGGGGTTTAAATCAGGAGGGCCGCTGTGCTTTTCCTGAACCATCGCATTTCTTAAACGCCCACCTGCCTGAAGACGAGACAGAAGTTGAACTTTTGTCTTTACAGACAGCACAAGGTACGTGCAAGGATAGCGCAGGAGAGGAACAGCACAGGGCCTCCCCCTCGTGATGGGAGAGGCTTTACAAAGCCTTGCTTCTGGCCTTCCCACCAGCCACTTGCACCTTCTCCTCCTTTCCATCTAATTTTTCGTGTCGCATGTCCATTTTTCTCCCCCACTAAGCAGTACCATCACATACATTTAGGGAAGCAATTCAGTTACTGCAAGTTAAGGTTTGACTAATAGCATTTCAAGGCCTGAAAACCTCATCAAGCTCCTGGTAACCTTTAACTTTTTACTTACTACATTTTGCAAAGTCCAAGTTTCTCTTCTTTCCAGAATATTGAAGCTGGAGCTTCAAGTTTAAAGCTGTAGTTCTACTTCAAGATTATATTAGTACTACAAGAAAGCAATTCTGGAACACGATGGTCCTTTAATTATGAAAAAAACAGTGATGATTAGCATGGCCATATTTTAAAATAAGACTCTGCTGTTACTCCTGCAACCGGAATCAATAGCGTTCTTGTAAGATTTGGTGTGCTAAATCCACTGGAGTTGAGGGACTCGATAATTCCCTTTTAAACCTACTCCTGCAATTTCCCAGCTGTCTAGTTCTCTACATTTGTCATGACAGACAAAGTTAAATTAAAAATTCTAAACCACCACCCTAGGGCAAAACCTCATAGAAAAGCACAGAGTGATACTCTTTAAAAACAGTAACAAAATATATCCCAACACTGTAGAGAATAGAGACTGTAATTTCTGCGTGCATTTGCTACCCCTAGCCCTCTTTTATAGATTCAATTTTCATGAAATCTAATCGCAACCCAAATAGGTGTCTCATGCTATTTTTTTTTGAGTGGTCGGACTCGCTGGTCTCGCGTTGGGGAAGGCATTTGTTTAGGCACCGGGACGAGACRTCACCTTTGCGACTGACCGCGACCGCGGGGCGCTCCGCCTCTCCAAAGCTCGTCACTTGAAGCGGCGCTTTGCCCCTCACCAGGAGTGGGTGTAAGGACACTCAGCRTAATGGCCTGGGCCAGGTTTAATTCCCTTAATCGCTCGGCGGGGGCAGCGGAATTAACCGTGCACATCTGCTCCCGGGGAGCGCAGGCGCCGAGGGCTCCCCGGCACACAACCCCGGGCCGCGGGGCGCCCGCCGCCCCCGGGGGACACACGGACACAGCCGGCCCAGGTGCGCGGGCCGCGCGGCACCGCTAGGCCGAGGTAGCGGCACACGTCACCCGCTCCATGAACCCCAAGGAAAGGGAGTCCCGCTGCGATCCGCAGGCACACARGGAGCAGCCCACACAAACAGAAGGCGCTGCCCGACTTGTAGGAAGAACAGCTCACGGCGAGGGCTACACAGAACAGCAGGTCACTGAGCGCCGACTCCCACGCTGACGATGAAAAGGTAACATGTAAAATGGTAATGAATTGAGAGCCATCAGTTTGTGCTCCTGGCTCATCTGCACAACCATGGTACTGCTGGAAGCAAAACCACGGATGTCACCTGCTCCAAGCCCCCGGTGTCCCTGAAATGGTTATTACCAAGGTGTTCTGTCTCAAATCCGGGCCAGCAATGAGCCACCTACCCAACTCACCCACTCTTGACATTTGTACCAACTACACTTGGTAAAGCACACACGGATACAGCGTATTGAGTCCCATAGAAAGCACCATCAGTTCCAGGACACCAGCACTGAGACATGGCAATGGCAGGAGCCACCACAAGCCAGGCAAAGAGCAGAATGCGGAATAATGGAGAGAGATCTTCAGACAACAGGGAAAGACACAGATTTACAGGAAATGCTAGACTATTTGCTGGTATAAGAAATAACCTTGTTTTCAGGAGAAACAACACAGCTCTTTAGGTCCTTCTCCCCTTTAAGACCAAGGACTTCAGAAGAGCTATGGCTGTAAATGCTGCAACATTTCACTAAGAGGTAGTGGCTCCCTTTAATAGGCTTATTAAGATACACAGTACACAATTGGAGAGACTGTCAGGAAGACCCACGAGTCAATTGATGTCAGAAAGGTGAGGGAGACTTTCCCGAATTGGTTGTGGCAAAAACAATTACGATTCCTCCCACCCCAAACYGTCTCTAGGAGCAATATTTGTACGGCCGTGCCTGTTCTGAAATGGGGCTGGTACTGGGACACCTCTCGTCTCTCTGGAAAACTGTGGAGTCCTGTGCCCTGTGTGTATCAACCAACTAGAAGGTCACCTTCTCCATTTCCCACCATAATATAAAGCATATAAAATGGAAAGTCTATTAWGAGACAATTAGGTCAGCAGAATGTGCTTAGAAAGAGAATTGAGCTATTAAGACACTTTCAAAAATAAATTTAAAATAATGTCACCAAAAAGCAACAATACCTGCAAAACCAGATTTAGGTAAATAAGTTAAAWCCTCTGACCTACCAGTTTTTATACCCTGAGCTACAATTTGTCTAGCAAACACTTTCAAGTTCACTCACATGGCTATTGCCCAAATCAGAGCTGGCCCTTTCAGAAGCTTTTGCTGCAATATTGTGAATGTGTGTCTGAAGACTAAGTGATAAGTTGAATAGCTTTCAGTCATCATATAATTACACGCGCTGTATACAGTGACCATTTAACRATGCAGCTAAGCCAATTTAGGACAATACGCTCATCCACTAAACTATTACAGCTTAAAATGACGTTCTTAGCCACTTTAAAGTTCAACTTATCATTAATTGTTTAACACTAATAGAGTCCTCAATAAATACAGTTAGCAAATTAGAACTCTACAGTTAATTATAATTAATGTTGCTAGGCATAAAATCCTATTTTCATAAACACTAAGATGGCAAGGAAGATGACTTTCAATCTTCCTAATGGACTCTGAATTCCTTTACTGCGACACAAGCCTACTTCTTTCACCCCCACTTGCATTCAAGTAAAATAGGGTCAGATAAAGATGAAGACAGAGCAAAGGAGAACCCATGTTCTGCAGCAGAAATGAACCTTGTGCTGCTGGCGAGGGCAGAGCAAGGACAGCTGCTCTGCGAGGCCAGGCGTGCGCGTGCGGAACTGCCCATCTCCTTCATCGGTGCCCGGATCCAAGCGATCCGAGGGATTTGCTACCTGGAGCGCATTCCGCTCCTCTCCCACATCTTGGTTCTACCTTCTTTCCTAAGTTTCTATATTCAACTGGAAAACAGGGAGGAAAAAGAAAAATAAACAAACAAACAAACAGTGGCGCAAGAATATAGAGGATTTTCATCTTTATCATCCTTCAGCTCTCAGTTATATAATCACAGCTGTAATCTCTAGCAAATGCAGACTCAATCAGCACGATAACGCTGGGGAAGATCTCTTGAAGCTGTGACCTGCTGTAAAGTCTAAACCAACCATTTAAGTCTTAAAAAGTTCCCATGAAATGACCAGATGGGAAGGCAATCCTTCCACTCCTACAGCAACATGAAACATCATGAAGTGTTGCCTTGTCTTTTAAATTCAACAAAGGAAGCTCGAAAGAGACGGTTTTCCCTCTGTTTGGCCAGCCAGAAAGCAAGGCAAGCTTCTTTTGGCACCTGCAGGTCAAGAAATCACTTCTGAGACTTTGAAAATCCATTTACTACACATAAAAACTACGGTCCAAAAGTGTTATTTTTCCGAATTTTCAAAGTTTTGAATTAAAGGGCTTAAGTACATTTTTTTCCTGACTTTTACCAGATTATCATCTCATCCATAGCATTAAATGGCAGAAGATGGGAGGAGAGTCCCAAATGGGCAAAAACCTAAAACCCAGAATCACAGTCACACGCTTTCTATATGCTATTGAAGAGCTGAAGAAAGTGAGATGTTATCACTAAATAAAGTGAGAAACAAAAAGTTATTATACATAATAAAGTGACCTAAAAGCACAAAGGCATTTTTACTGTTTGTCACCTGAGCAGATAYGCTCTGCAATGTACGAACCTAAGAGCTAAAGCCAGAAGCAGCAGGTCCCAACCTGAAGTCCATTAATGCACAGTTTGAAAAAAAAAAAAAAAAAAAAAAAACCACTTCAACTTGTTACTCTCAATTTCCAGCTATCAAAGAATCACAAAAACTGCCCAGAGCTGGTTCAGACGCAGCCTAACTTCCCATTAACCAACAGACTAATACATAGCTAGCAATAAAAGCTGATCTGGCAGGAGGCAAGGGGAGGGTGCTGCTGAACGGACCCTTCATCACTGCTCAAACACAGTCCAATCTTCTTGTAGTGGTTTGTTTAATACTGGATTCAATCCGTTCTCCTCGAGTCTGCAGCAGAGCTATTTTCCATATATTTAGATATAACACCAGGTGTTTGAACATCACTTGCAAAGCGCTCTAAAGATCCCACATAAGGCTGCTCATTTCTATTCGGCAGAGCAGAAATCAAAGCTAACTTAAAAATCCAATATAGCTATCACAGTTTTTTTAAAAAGTATTATGAAATACTGTCTCTTTGAGAATATATTTTCTGTGAACTACAAAAGAAAAAAGAAATGYACAGTACTTGCAGTTTGAATCCTACTCAGCAGTCATTTCTCTTGTAACTTCTAGGTTCTGAACTTCAACACCTTTAACCAGGGTCAGAAACCACCTATCTTTTATGACATGCCCCTCTGAAATCAGGCACTTACTTTGCAAATTTYAGACAATATCTGAAACTGCCTAGGATAAAGAAAGAGTTGATTTTCTCTAGATCTATAAAAAGAGATGGCTGCAGGTAAGGTTAGGTTTTAATTCATTCATGAGACTTGCTGCTCTCACCACATGCTTTGTGTTAACGGGCAGCTCACCCGTTCACTGTGGAAGGGCATGAGGCTCCAACGTCAACACTTCTCTTCTAACAAGTCACAAACCAAGATCTCACTCCCAGAGACGCTGACGACGACAAGAACGGATTAAACCTGTGCATTGGAGAGCTTAAAAGCCAAGAATTTCCGAGTGCTGTCACAGACTGAGATCAAATAAAAAAGTTCATAAATTGGTGAGGAAAGTAACAACACACTTTGGTTTAACAAGTCCATGGGCAAAACTGCATCCACCTGCTCCTGCACTGCTGCATCCCYGGGTATCTAACCAGCGCGTGAACAACTTCTGCAGAGAATGCTGTCAAACGCAAGGTAACCGTGATGAGAGAGAGGGATCCCTCCGAAACAGAAAGGCCATAATATTATCTTAGGTTCTGTCTGCTTGTCAGAGATTACAAAATGAGCAATCTCCCCTCAAGTACTAGGTGTGCACGCTTCATTTCTTATACCAGGTGCCACAACAACACCATGGTGATGGTCACAACTACTGCACCCAGTGGGAGGAGGAAAGGAATCAGCCCCTTCCCTGCTGGGCTCGGGCCTCCTGGCCGGGCCTCCCGCAGCAAGGTCGGGGAGAAGCCTCCTTGCTCTCCCCACAACAGCATCAAGCAGCTAAATCCGCAGGCCAGAATCATCCCAGCACGAGGATGTGCAAGGAACGCCTTTTGACTCCTTCTCTAACAGCACACGTCTTGCCCCAAATGCACACACTTTGAAACTGTCATGCAGGAAAACACAGAAGCAAATATTTTAATCACAGAATTATTATGATTGGAAAAGGCCTTTGAGATCATCAAGTCCAACTGTAAGCCATAGGCAGTAAAGGGGAAACTAAACACATAAAGCAGACGAGGGCTTTTCAAACTCTGAAACAGTAAATAGTATTTAATAGCTGCAATCACCATCACATATTTCCTAAAACTTCCATATAAGAGGAAAATATAAAATAATGAAATACACATAGGATATTTTTTCATCATACTTTAACCTCTGCTACGCATATTTTTTTTAAATGGAAAAAATAAAGTTAGACAAGGTCGATGTATTTCATCAACGCTTCTGGTCTTCAGAAAACAAAATTTGCAATTAAAGCAAAACATTTGCACAAGTATCAAAATATCCCAGTACATATTATACCAAAAATGAATAAAAATCTTGGTATCCATCAATAGCAGATCTTAGAGAGAAAAGAATATCATATATACGCAYAGAAACTCAAATACTATAGAATAGATTTTCTTTTTTTTTTAAGATAGAAAAAGATATCTAACATCCATCTCTAATACTCTTAATTAAATCTATTTGATAATAAACAACCTTAGAGTTGACAAATTTTGGAATTCCATCGTAATCACATAGTTAAATGCCTCTTCTTAAAAAGAACYGGTTTCAGACTTGCTCTCCCATCTTCACCGAGACAGTAGGTAACTTCCCTCACTTAAGCACTTGAAGGAAATGATATGTACACATACATCCTCCCAGAAGTTAAACAGACATATCTCATAACGGGAAAGAAACGACAGCAGATACTGCAGTGTGCTCTCTGCAAAAGAGATTCTGAGCAGTGAGGATTTTCAGTGAGATGCTCAAACGTTAACTTGAACTATAAGGGTCTGGTACGACCCTCTCTTAAAATTACCAGATGATAACCAGGAAAGCATCATTTTGCTTTCACTTCCCAAGGGTTTGAGACTACTTTTTAACTTTTATTCTGCGCTCACTTCTGTCACTCAGAGAGATAATCAGTTATCTAACGCTGCAGAGACGAAGGCTGCGTCAGCTAACGGAACTAGGTCATTATAGGAACGGGGATGCTGCGCCAGGAATTCCTGCGTAGGTTCCCAACAGGAATTCACTTGCATATATTACAGGAACGTGACTAGCAGATGATAAGCAGATGACTATTTCCTAAGAAAAAAATATTGCACAAATAAAAATCATTTTTGTTTGAAATTCCTAGTTTCAGGAATTGCTTTACAAGGCCCTCTACAACCAGGCACATGCCTTCTAATGCCTGGTAAAAATCCTCTACTTATGTAACACAAGAAGCCTTATCCACTAACCAAACCCGTGGCAAAGCTAYCACTGCACCTTGCCGAATGGCAAGGCTGCCACAGCTACTGATACGATCACTAAGATGACTTACAAAAACAAACAGCTGCTTGTATTAGGGAACCAGATTAAGAAAGTATTATGGTATATAAAAAAAAAAAAGTGCCTAATACCAATCTGTTTGGATAAGTGAAGTTTGATAGATTTTTAAACTGATGATTTGGTAGCCGTTTGCCATCTGACCCTCATTAGAGCTTTCTCATTATCACGTTGCACAATCTATCACCTTACTCTTTGAAGCTGTTACTCACKAGTAGCTATTGCCATGCTCCCCAAATCCAAAGGATAGCATTACAAGAGACAACATGCAAATTCTGACTCACTAATTCCTCTGTAATTGATATTACAAAAGCACGCAGGATGGTTAMGGCAGCCTGGATGAAGAGTCATTTCTCTGAAACACTGTTTTCTGGGGAAAACCTCAGCCCACGTACCTAGGGCATCTGGGGATATCGCAGGGAAATTCAGCGTTCAGCGAATTGCTCTCTACTTCTGACACAATGTTAGCTGCAGAGGGCACCKACACCCACATTTAAAAATATCTGTATGGCCACAGTACAGGGAAACAAGGAGAGAGGCAGGGCATTCCCACACACAATCATCACAGCTTAAATTTTTCATCTTATCTTGCTTTGTGTGCGTTCCAGCAACTACCAGGCAGACACCACTGCCGTTATATTCCCCTCACAGTTATTCCTGGATCATCTAAGGCGTAACCTGCTTCTCGGTGCTGTTATTTCCCTCATACCAGGGTTGTTGACCAGACAGAGGCACCGCTTCCTCTCAGTCCCACGACACGGGACGTTGCCTCATTAGCCAGTGACCGCAACCGGTGTTCTGGGGAGAGCTCCTGCCGCAGAAATTGCCTAGAATATGCTAACATTTTTAATGCAATATTTCAGCTGCAGAGCTCGTGAACCTACAGAAGGGCTTCCTCATCATCTTAGCCTCTCTCCACACATTAAGGGCTTGCTTGGAGAGCAAGCCTCAAGAGGGAAAACTAACAAAAATACCCCGAAAACACACTATGCCCATGCAGTTATCACAGCTGTTACTGTCTCTGTTACAAACCAGACAGGGTCACCAGCTGACCCCCTACCTGCGAGGCAGCAGCAGCCACAGCTCGATATCCTGGGCTGACATTTCTCTGGTCTCTTCGGTAACATCAGTCCAAGTGACCTTGCTTGGGCAGGRGGTTGGACCACATGGTCTCCAGAGGTCCCTTCCCACCTCAACCATTCTGTGATGGTGAGATCAGCAACTGTGAACTTTTCAGAGCCTCTCCAGATACAATGTTCCAATTAGCGTTACAATTCCAGGGGAAGTGCTGTTTGTTTCATTGGCTTTTGTCTGTTCTGCCCAGTGACTAASCCCAACACCTGCTGGGGAAACTGACCTTAGGAAGCTCTGAAGGAGAAGACCTTCAGCGWGAGTGAGCAGAGGGGCAGGAGGCAGCGAGGAAACAGGAACAGGGAAGACACAAAGTTGCTGCCGGGGTTTTGGAGCCTCTATCCAGGATCCTTGTGGAAGAGCCACGACTTCTCCTGCACCAAATGAACTCCTGCATTACACCCACCCTGCTTGCTGCTTGTCACAAGATCCCCATCCTCACGRGGCATAAAGAGGGCTAAGCAGGACCATCATCCCTCTGCTGAACAAAATCCTCTGCGCTTGAAATAGGAATATGGTCCCCTCTTACGCTCAACAGGGATGAGGGCCCGGCCACYGCGCTAACACGTGTTTCCAATATAACTGCTGTTTTAGTTGCTTCAAAAGACTCTTGTCCATATTCAGAGTAACTAAAAAGGAAAAGATAGCCTCTATAATAAAGCTGTTTATCTGAAATTAAAAATTGGATTAATTTTTCTCTCCCTCCTACACTGCTGGAACCTTATCCAACTTCTATCATCTTCCAAAACACTTTCTAATTGAAACATTTTTGATTAAAAATGAGGGAAAATAATCACAACAGCAAAGGTGCGCCATTAGCAGGCCTCCAGGCGAGCTTCTCTTCACCACAYCGAGGTATTCAAGGCAGCAAGTGTGGTTCCCAGGCACCACTAGGGCTCGGGCGTCCCGGACAGGCGCAGCGCCAGCAGCAGCAGTGGCGCTGGTCCCTTCTTCACCCTCTCTGCAAGGGCTCCAAGAGCCATCAACGACCAACTGACCAACTCTCAGCTGCAGTCCATCAGACCGGCTCCTTCTTCTGCCTATGACAGGGGGCAGATGATGAGTGCTGGGGGGGACGGAGGGGACACAGCACGTGGGGCAGCCAGGATGGAAGCGCGGGTCAAAGCTCACACGGCGAGCAGCAGAGACCTGTCTGCCGTTCATGGGCAACTTGAACCCTCATCCGGGCAACCACAGGAGCCCCTTTCCACGTGGAGATCAAGCCTATCTMCAGTGCTTCAGTTAACCCTGCACCATGGCTTTCCTGGTAAAGGAAAGGTGGCTTTCCTTAATATCCAGAAAAAGTGATGACAGACTTGCTGCAGGAGCAAACCGACCTGCTGAATGGATGAACGGGTCCACAGACTTCCACAGTAATCAACGGGGAAATAACCATGCATTAATTACAGTCAGGTTTGAGCTAGGAGCTACCGGGAGCAGCCGCAAAGGAGCTATCTCAGGCRCTGCAGAAGCAGCACCGAGCCCGAGCGTTTCCCACAGCGCCAGCCCCACAGGCGGCCGGCGGCGACCGGCACSGGGTCCCGCCGGAGCCTCCTCCTGCCGCACCACGGCTGAGGGAGGCAAAGGAAGCATGCRAAGCAAAGGGCGGCAGAGAAATCAAGTTCTGAGAAACCAGCTTCCTTCTAGGGTCAYTCTGTTGCTTTAATAAATTCACCATCCTGACACAGGAGGTACCAATTTTTAAAAATAAAAACACAGCAATATGGACAGATTTGTTCCTAATGAGTGATGAGAATTACGCTCCAAAATATTCACTGACCRACTGGCCCAAGCCCAATAATCCTCGGTCAGAAGGTGTTTCTATTTTAAGTCCTGCAGCTTAAAATGCAGCTGTGCTATAGGTAAGCTTCCCACAGGCCGGCGAAGTGAGAAGGAAACTAGTGGGGGCGATTTTAATCTGCAGCTTTGCAGGCTCCGGGCGCAGCGCGGGGAGCGGCGCCGCCAGCCATCTGCTCCGTGCCCGCGGCGCCGGTGGCTCCCGCCCTCCGCACGACGGGCCCKGGCAGCGGGACCCACGCGGAGCCGCACACGGAGCGTCCCCGCCTCGACGCCCTCCACGSTGCCTGGTCAGCTTGAACCAAGCATTTCCCTTGCACCTCAGTAACTGTGTGGGCAATACCTACCCCTGAGCCCTTTTCTGTGAAAAGGGGTTACAACCAAAAGCCCCAAGAATCAAAGCCCCTTGAAACAATGAAAACTAGCTCCATACGTAGGACCACCTAAAGGGGTGGCCTCTACACGCAACGTTTCATCCCAAGTCACTGCAATCATTGTAAATCACCTATTAACTTTAAGTGCTACAAATTCAGGTTCAGACATACAAGTTTGCTRCTGCTTATTTTGGAAATTAAACTCATTAACTACAAATGACAGCTTCTGCTGTGCTGATATTATGGCCAACTAAGTAGCAAGCTCAACAGTCCAATGACTAAACAACATTTCATTAGCAAAATTGACGTGACATCTAGCCATCTTTTAAGTTTCCATCCTTCAAATACACCCGTTAAAYTAAAGCGAAAATAGATGGCCGTGAGCAGGGCATTTCCAGGCAGGGCTCTCTTGGTGCAGGTGGCCCTTCCCCATGCACAGCCACCTAAATGTGAACAGGACGGTACTAACCGTTCTGCAGGATCAGATCCTAACATTTAGACTCAGCTCATCTGGGCTCAAAGGTCCTCGTGTCTGGAGCTCTGCAATGCTGCAACTTTGAAGGCGCTTCTACCCTGCAGTTCATAGTGACCATTTAGCTTTTAGGCAAAGTGCTTTGAGATTTTTGAGCCTTATTAGGATTAACTAAGTCTGTTTATACAGAGGATTTATAATCTTGGTTTCCAGGAACCATGGAATTTCCAGTAATCAGAGACATGCCGGTATTCAGAGCCCTTCACCAGCTGAGGTGGCACAAAGCACCCTTAGAGCACCCTTCAAGGACCTCAAAACCCCACCTCATGCTGCTGATTTTCCTTAAGAGGAGGGGTGGGAAAAGACAACGTACTGTGAGCAGCTCCYTTCCATAGCACCACTGGGGATGGAGGGAAGGACAAACCTATTATGGGAGCATCACCAGTACCCACACTCCAGCTTTCCCCAAGAAGCTTCCAGAGGCCAGGAGGGGCCACAACTCTCCCTAGCCCAGCAGCACCCCAAGGCGCAGCCRGGCAAGGCCAAGGCGGAACCTGTCCTTCCACCACTGCAACAGGTGCCACCACTTCCAATGTCAGCGCTGCAACAACGTCACGTTAGCACCGAGACACCCGGACCGTCCCAGGGCCGACATCCCGGCCCACGCAGGGCAGGAGCGGCCGGCGCTGGGACTCGCTCACGCTGCTCCCGTCCTGCAGGCTTGCTCCACRACGGGTTGGGAAGCACAGGGGGGTCAGCGATTACTGCTCTTCAGGGGAACAACGCTTGAAAAAGGAGGCAACAGCAGCCTAGGGGTAGCTCATACAGAATGTGGCTGAACCACAGGAACCCACAGAGGCCCCTGGGATCCAYGGAGAGATGGAAGAAGAGTTTCAGTTAGGTAATTAGAGCCTCGATAGAAGAATAAATACTCCACAGGCAACCCAAGGGTTCTTCTCACCTSTCGCCACTTCTCTGCGGCAGTGACAGCTGCCTGTGAAAGGGAAGGGAAAGGTCTCTCYAATTCTACTCATTAGCTAGCAATCCTCGGCGGCAACACGCGCAGGAGGGCGATGCCAAGCGGAGCCGCCGGCGCTTCCCGCCCGGCCCYGGGGCCCGGCGGCGCATGGAGCTCGGCCGCGATGCCGCCGGAGGAGGCCGAGAGCCCCGGCCACGCAGGCTCCCGGCCCGACTCCCTCCCGGCCCCGTCTCYTGCCCGCGGCCTCGCAGGGAGCGGTGGCTGCTCCAGGCAGCCCGTGCCCAGCCAGCAGCCCCAGGTTGGCAACGTCAGCTCTGCAGAGCCACCAGCTGCTGTCAGGAGGGCCGGGGCCGCTACCAGCACGACGCTGGTGTCACCAGCGCCAGCAGCACCCAGTGACTGCTGCTCTCCTCTGCCCGCCAGCGAGGAAGCCGCCAGCGCCCGTTTCRGGAGGCCTGCGGGCAAAACCAGGACTTCATTTCTTAAAACCAAGCCCAAACCCCCGTGCACAGCGAAGCACCGCACACACCATGGTGCACAGCGCTGCGTGCAGCCCCGGCGGTGCCCGGGCAAAGGAGGGTCGCCCCAGCGGCCCCTGCCCGGCACGGAGGCTGCAGGAGGGGCAGCCCCCGAGGCCAGCGCCACCCTCACCAAGGGCAGAGGCGCCCTTTTGTGCCTGCGCCCGGCACAAAAACATGCAGAAACGTCACCCCCTCGGTGAGCAGCGCTGTATGCAAACCCGTGTTAGCACAGCTCGCTCTTTATTATTATTATTAACAACCTACCTTTCTGTCTGCTACTTATAAACCTTGACTGGAAAGGCTTAAACCCCAAACACCAAACACACATACACATTTATTTCCAATGGCTTGTCTTAAAGAGCRGGGTTGGGGAAACAGAGGTCTCGTCCATGAGGGTTTTCAGCAGCTAAATGTGCAAGATGAACTCTGGCAAAACACTGAGGACTGCTCTAATGCTAGGCTAGAGCATACAGGCAAGTTTCAGCCCCCACTCATCTCTAAACAGGAGATAAATTAAAAATTTTATACATCTAACACATACTTGTTATTCTATGAGCTCCTATTTTCTGTGGGTGCTAACATTTTCAGGTTCCCATTAAAAAAAAAAAGTCTATCAACTCTATTTCAAAAAGCACAGATAATTATAACAACATTACATCAATCCAAATTCRGGGTGGGGGCAGGAATAAATAGCTTAAAAAGAAAAATGCAACTTAAGTTCCACATTTCTGGCTAAACTCCTGCCAGCTCCAGATGGGCCATGATTTTCTGGATGTGCCCAGGCAAAAAAACAAAAGCAGATGCACCCAAACCCCAAACGAACACCAAAATACATGTGCACACCCAATCCACAGACCATACCAATAAGGCCTAAAATGAGAAGTTATTTTTTTAAAATGCCTAATTTGTCAGCGGTGGGGTTCACTACACAATGACAGCAGCACTAGAAAAATAGCACGCGCTGATGGACATTTTTAATGAAATTTGTTTTTGGAATTGTTTCATATTCACTTAAGTGCATTAAGCTGCACATCACTAATTTGGTTCAGAAAACACATTTAACGTCGCATGTATGAAGTGCTTAACATTCTTTCCAAAAAAAACCCCATATTTTTATTTATTATGCATTTAATATTCAGCATTACTACTCTAGTTCAGTTGCTGCAAAACAGGTGCTTCTTTTTYGCCCCCAGCATCTGATTCAAACGGAGCATTTCATACGACACCGGCAAAGCAAGCACAGCAAGCAAAGCGAACACGATCGTCAAGATCAAGAGTCACGTCCCTCCTGTCGCTGTTATGTTTCAACGTCAAGTATTCGGCATTTATAAGCCTTCGTTCTTCAGTTGAAGAAGGGTTTTGGGACAGCCTCAGTATGTAATGCAACGGTGCAATGTAAATACAACGCTGTTACGATAACTTCCCATTTCACTGCAGGTAGCTGCACTTGCAAGAGAGATTTAAGAAGCCACTGTGCAGTCTATGGTTGCAAAATGCTTTGGAAAAAATGCTATTAACATTTAACAGAATAGCATAAGATACATTTTTTTTTTAACATGTGTTGACATGCCAAGTCTATACAACTAAGTAATAATGACTTCAGAATAGAATCTGGGTAGTTTCTACTTGCATATATTCTGATCTATCTCTCTCACCAAACACTTTTCTAAATCAGTTTCACAAGTAACATTGTAACCCATCAGTAACAGAAGAGTAACAGAATCCGTGCTCTTAATTTCATCACTTAAAGGAAAAAAAGGAGATTTTTTTCACTCAACATTCTCRGTTTCTTCCATGGGAAAACAAAAAAGAGAAAACGAAAAAAAATATAGAGATGCTCATATCTCGAATTAAGAGAACACACATAAAACTTTCTGTGAGGCATTGAGACTCTCGCACAGCTCACCAAGAAGGTCCAYGTGTGGAGACAAGCTCTGGAGCACACGCAGAGAGGAAGGGAGGTGACTCACAGCCTTAAGGTGCTGCACTAACCCTTGGCAGGCCTTGACTCATGCACTGAGGCTGCTCTGGGTCTCTTTGAACATGGCTGGAAAAATTAACAGTAGTCGCTGACATCACTGCGCCCACAAAGGCTTGCACGAACAAGGAAAAGCGGAGAGAAGGTGGATTTGTTCCTATCACTTATGTTTGTGCCCCTAATAGCTGCTGCACGGAAAGCTCTCTGCTGTCCGTGCACCCCGTGCCCATGGGGAAGGGCCCTGCTGGCTCCCCAGCCACTCCTGCAAGCCCTTTCTAAAGGAATTTTCACTAAAAAGGGAAGATTCTGCTCCCCTCACAGAGGGTTTTGTGGATACCTCCCCTGCTGATTTTGATCAGCTCACCTACAGCTGCGAATGAGCCCTGGTGCTTCCTGCACCCGCATGAGGTGAAAACAAACCCACCTGGGGACCTGAGATCATTCAAAGCTCCAACTGAAAGACCCAAGGCAGATACTACTGCAAACTAGCAGGGTAATCCTTCAAGGGCTAATGCTACTACCTTTGACGCAATTTTAACATGCATCCACAGTTCTAAAAGGTGATTGACTGTGTTTTGGCTTGATATACATACTTGGTTACTGAAGAAACTCCTTCAGGCAAAGCTAGAATGAAGATTTGATCCTGGAACGAAAGGGGAACCACATCCAGTTCTTAGTTTCCCAATGCTACTCGGCTAACATTCATAGTTAGAAAGTAAAAATGAGGAATAAAATCTCAAAAACCCCTACTTCAACTCAATTTTGTCTTCTAATCAATCAGACAGTAGAAAGAATTTTCTACTAACCCTGAGTTCAAGAAGCGTGTTTTAACATTCAGCCATTTCCTTAAATATTACCCCTAAACATATCTGATCATTGCCATTATAATAAGGCACCGAATGATCCCACACTCATTTGCAGCCTACTCAAACATAACTTGGCAATTCAACACGTGCAGCTCATCACTAAAAATCTTTCGGATTCACCCCTATATGGATAACTATTAGATTATTAATACTTTTCAATAAACATGCAAGGAAAAAATTTATTACCATGTAGCACTGAATGCCAATCAATTCAACCAAAAAGAATCTATTAAAATAAATAAATAAAWAATAAAAATAAATAGCATCTGAGCTTTGAGTATTTCCTGCTTATCTAAAAAGACTAGTTCACAATATTGAGTTAGTCAGCAAGGTGGATTTAAAAGAAGGCATTCAGACTTCAACAGCATTATAGGATCCCAGTGCAGACCAATAATCGWGAGACAAAATGCAGCTGACAGAGGTTGCCCTAATATATCTGGTAAATCCATACGAGGATTAAGTGAGATGGGATGGCAGAAAACACTTTGTTTTTGAATATGCTGCTCTCGCTGCCCAGCTAAATGAGAACTGTAGCTCTGAACACGCACCAGAGCAGAGGGACCCTTAGGRCTGCAGGGACGACCAGCACTCCGTTTGGCCCCTCAAGCAACGGGAACAGTCTGATTCAGTCGGAATCTCATTTCTTCTTTTGCCTCCTACATAGAATAAACCCAAGTAGGCTGTAGTGGAGCTGCTGTTCTGGGCAGAAAGGAATTAGGGAGATGAGTCACTAGCAGTCGCAATGAAAGTCGCTGCAATGTGACACCTCGGGTCACAAAGTACGGACCGGATCCGCGCGCTTCCAATATCCGCAAAAGAGCCTTGTTACAACAGCCCTCTAAGGACTGTATAAAAATATTCTTCTTGATAAGGATCTCATGAAAGTCTGAGTAGAACAGAGTCAAAATCTGAAAAAAAAATATGGGCCGGACCAACCTGTCATTTCCATTAAATACTACCCTTCTGAAAAAGCAAGACAAGAATAAAACAACTCTAATCCATTCACCACAAGTGAATTCAAACCATAAGGTAAGCTTGTATCTTCGCCTACACGACATACAAGAGAGAATTAAAAAACAGCCTTTTTTTTAAAAAAAAAAACTATCTGTTTACATGAAATAAGTCTAGTATTTAAAGCATTTTTCCAATAAACCTTTAGCCCTATGTTTAATCATAGACTTCAATAGCATTACTCTTACGGATGCCTTTTGCCAGAAAAATTAAGGACCAAGGAATTAAATTCCCAGTAACCTACAAACAAACACAACACAGCTTTTCAAACACCAACATATTGACCCGGCAGGGCCAGCAGGGACTTGAGCTTTGTCACCATTTAATTTGACCTTCTATCTCATTTGACCTCTCAGGCAAAGAAGTCTAGACGTTGACCTTGACTGAACTAAAAGCACATTTCTCCCTTTTCTGTATGATTCTGAATAATTACAGGCACAAGATCATTAGCAGAGCTTGCACTATTTGGTACTCGAAAAAGGATACTGTGCAGATGAAATCTACTGAAAAAAAATGGCAGCAACCATCTGATAGGAAAGATTGTGACCATAATATATCCAAAGTTGTCAGACATTCCCATTTTCTACCTAAATATACATGTGACTCTCAAAAAGAGAGATAAATTTGACTACCAGCCCCCTCAAATCAACGCTCCTACCACTCTTACTCTCTGCGATTTAGCAAYAGTCGGTAGCTCCTCTCTGCATTCTCATGCAGCTCTGACTTTTAGTAAGAAATACTGGAATTCAAAATACAGTTCAATTAAATTAGATGAAAGGATCACTAGTGCTGTTCATGTGCTAATTTTCCCTAAGCTACATAAACAGATGAAATCTAATGACACAGAAACACGATCGTTTTATTTTCATTACCCACATCAGAAATAAGCACACAGAGAATTAAGAGATTATTGTTTCTGTATAAGCACTGCCTTAGTAGAAAATGTTTAAAAATAAACAGAACCAAAACCCAAACAGATTATCCGGATCAAAACTTTTTTTTTCTCCCCCCTTCATACTGAGCATGTGCGGTTAACATTTTAATGAAACAGTACTATGAGTTTATGGAAGTTACCTGGACAGAGAAAACGTCAACTAAGAAAAGTTTTTCTCTAAATAAGTCAAGATCAAATCTGACTACTGGATTTTAGAATTCAGTGTTGCCTAAATCCGTGTGAAACAGGAATATTTTGAATTTCTTAGGGAGCGCGTGTGAGCCCCAGCACGCAGGCCAGCCGCGGCTAAGCCCCTCCGTGGCTGCTGACTTGTCCATGCGCAGCGAACCTGCTACCCGAGTGATTCACGAGTGCAACGCACAAGTGAAACGCTCCTGTGTGTTTTCAACTTCACAATGCAGGAAAGCGGCCTCGCTTTAGGCTGCCAGCGCCTTTAATAAAACCGCACTGCCCAGCACTTAAACGGGCTCCTTGGAAAAATACCTGTGTCCGTGATGCGCGGTGCAGAGGCGCCGGTTCCGCACAGCAGCGCGACCCGAATCGCGATACAGACACCTTAAAGGGGAAATCTCCTCTCTCCACATCCTTTCAAGTCGCAAGGAAAACTTTGAGACCGCGTAGCTAGGACGAGCTATAAAACCCGCATTAACAGGTGATGTGGGGATGAGCCCTGCGGAGCTGCCGCCCGCCCCGCGCGCGGACCCCGCGCAGCTTTCGCGGCGCGTTCTGGACTAAACGCCTGGATGCCGCAGGAAAACAGCCTGCCCCAGGTCCCTCTGCCCGCGTTTCGGCGCTACCGCAGCCCGCGCTCCTCTCTCCGGGCCGTTTGTGACAAGCGGCACCGGCGCGTTTCGCCCCGCACGGACGCAGAGGGCTGCGGCGCGGGGCGCTGCGGACACGGGCGCGGGGCCGGCGCTCCCGCAGCAGCGCAGCGCGGC